>NC_045440.1:88966168-88970403 GCF_002776525.5 Piliocolobus tephrosceles
TAAAAAAAAAAAAAAAAAAAAAAAAAAAAGATTTGTCCTTGGGATAGGGCAAGATTAAAAATGGTAAGGTTGAACTAGTCATAGCTGTAAGGAAAGACAAACAACATGGGGTAAGGAATCATAGAGTGTTTCAAAACTCCCCAAATCCAAAAGCAAATAAGATGTGACACATTTGGTAAACTGATTTTTGTTATGTTTTCTTCATTTTGTGCTCACTGGATTGACAAGTGCTTTTGAGAACACTGAAAAAATATCAAGGGACAAACAAGTTCCTTTAAGGCAAACCTTGACTCTTTACTATCTGGGACTTACCCCACCTCATTATCACCAGAACAACCAACCTCAAATGAAGCAACAAAATCTCACCTTTAATTACATTCCCGTTTTACTAAGTCATCAAACATCTTGCTACCAGGTAGACAAAACCAATTTCCAGCACTTAGTGATTATTCAGTTGGAGGAACAACCAGAAGACTGTTGTTCTCTGCAGAGCAAGACAATATATCAAGCAATAAAAGGTAAACACTTAAATATTAAATATGGTGCCAACAGATACTGCCTTTACTAGATTATAGCATAAATAAGGACAGGCAAACAAAATTTCAGCAAAATTCATTAATGAATTCATTAATTCATAAACATATTAGTGACAAAAACTGACTTTGTCACTAATATTTCATGTGCCCATACTGTGAAAACCTATGTTAATTGACTGAGTTATGCACCCACATATATTAAGCAGTATCCTGAAAAATGATTACATAAAAAATGGAGACAGTAGAAGTTCTCACCACTAAGAGCAAAACTAAGTAGTAATTTTTAAAAATATATATCCTTATTTATTCCTTCAGGCCAATACTACAACCTAGAGAAAAAAAAAATTCCCTCCAGCCTTGAAGTTAGTAAGTTTATCAACATCTTAACATAAAGTTAGATACTGTTATTAATTTGCTTGATGAAACACAAACGCAAG
This sequence comes from Piliocolobus tephrosceles, assembly GCF_002776525.5. NCBI lineage: Eukaryota > Metazoa > Chordata > Mammalia > Primates > Cercopithecidae > Piliocolobus > Piliocolobus tephrosceles. Next base: position 88,967,142 of record NC_045440.1, read on the forward strand.
AATAATTTTTAAACCTCCTCACTGATAGGACATAATATATAGAGAAAACATCTTGAAATACTAACTCTGATTAATTGCAGACATCCTTTCCCCCACCAAAAAAAAAAAAAAAAAAAAAATGGAATAAGTGAATAGGTGATTAAACTAATGAATATATTAGAACTAGAAGAGATACATTTTAGAAATTATAGAAATAATTGAAGGGGAATATAAGGAAGGCTGTGTTAGGATTTTATTTAATCTGAAAAATCGCTTTGACAGTCCACAATGCCTATTTGTGACTGAATTAATTTTTTCAGGTTATTTCAAGTAAAGCTAATTTCCAGCTAACGTGGTATGGCAAATGCAAGTTCCCTGTACCCAGTGATTATATGATCCAAAGTACAGTACTCATATGAAAAGGAAAGGGCAAAGGTGATAAATTTATTTTATAGCATTTATTTACTAAGAATCTCTTCCATTTACTTGATTATATAAACATTTTTATTATTTTGGGAAACAAGTTTTTAAAATTGCTGACTTCTCAAATTTTAACATACTAACAAAATGTCTAAATCTATGATGTTTAAAATATATTCTGATATAATTAACTGACTTTCTCAGATGAAATTCAACTGAAAAAATGCTTTTAACAGATAACTTCTCAATGTTATAAAATGTTAATTTCCATTTTTCAGTATGAGATTTATAAATGCATTTGTTAAATTTTGTTATAAAGCAAAATGAACAACTAAAAGGTGATGACCCCTCTATTTTGTGGTATCATCAGCCAAGGCAGTAACAGCTTAAGGACATTTTTTCTTGAAATACCATATATTTGCTGGTTATAAAAACTGGCAGGACTTGTGGCCTACATTTTCTCTTCTAAAAAATGGTTATAAGTGTGAATTATAACTACCTATTAACCAAACAATTAAACTCATGTTAGAGTAGTCACTCAGAATTGGTCAAATTGAAGATTCACAGGTTAAGTTAACAAGGCAGAAATTAGCCTTTTTCTTCATTCAAAAATCTAAATGGGGTCTAAATCACCATCCCATCCCTAACATGAATGGATTAGTGTATGAAATTGCACAAATATAATTCAATTCACTTAGAATTCTACCATCTCTTTAATGGCTTCTTAAAATGCAAAGGAAATAGTGGAATAACCAAAAGCTACTCTACAAAACATCTTATCAATGAAGAGGCAATCGTCATTTGGACAGGAAGAGAAGAAAACAGGTGAGTTATACTAAAAGTTGTGATGACCATCATGATCATATTTTACACCTTAACATGAAACTCATTTATGATAGAAGCCAATAACGTAGGGTGTCAAGGCTGTGGAGAAGTTTTCGAATCTGTATAAAGTGAATTACACTTCGTACTTAGTAGCTTAGGAGCAAAACCCCTCCAACAGTAATGGCGGAGCCCCAGTGTTAAAAGACAGCAGTGCCCTTACTTGAAATTCCATTATGTGTTAGTCATCATGCTGGAAAGTTGCAGAGGACTATGATATGCCGTCTGCTAAGATTTTACTGTTCTTTTTTTTCTTCTAAGTTGTTTAGTTTTTTTTTTTTAATTATAGTATACATGCACATACACACACACATAAACAGTGACAAAACAAGACCAAAATAAAAGCAAAATACAACCAACAATAAACAATAACAAAGCATGTATATGATACCACAACCCGTTTCTGAACTAGACAGAAATAATTACCAAAAAACTACTTGTAATAATCATTGACATGATTCTTCTTTATATCATGATTACCTAAAAATTCACAACAGTCAAATCCCCCTCAAATCTGTGTCTTTTCACACTAGCCAAGTGAAGAGAAATGCTGAACAATGCACCAGGTGAACGTTCTAAAGGCACTTACTTGAGTCTGTCATGTGAGTCACAGATTCAACTCAGCTTTATTTACTGGGAGCAGATTCAGTTTCATTGACACCAAAAATACAAAAAAGAAATTAATCTCAATTAAATTTGCAAAGTGAGGGGTGCAAAATGTCCCACTGAGATGAAGGTACAAAACATCAGAACTTCTTTTTTATTTGTTTTAGATGGAGTCTCGCTCTGTCACTAGGCTGGAGTACAGTGGTTCAATCTCGGCTCACTGCAACCTCCATCACCCAGGTTCAAGGGATCCTCGTGCCTCAGCCTCCTGAGTAGCTGGGACTACAGGTACGTGCCCCCATGGCTAGCAATTTTTTTGTATTTTTAGTAGAGATGGGATTTCAACATGTTGGCCAGGATGGTCTTGATCTCTTGACCTCATGATCCGCCTGCCTCGGCCTCCCAAAGTGCTGGGATTACAGGCATGAGCTACTGCGCCCGGCCAATACTAGAACATTTTATAAAATGCACACATCCACACTTACAAGCCTGAGCATAACTGTAGATGAAACTTAATACAAAAAGAAATAAACTTTACTTTTACTTAATATACAGACTAACCAAACTTCATACATTCATCACCACCAGATGTCCTGAGGGAGGAGCTGGAGTTCCACAGTGCAGAGTTTCACATTGTCACCTCAACAGTTAGGATGATTCCAGCACAATACAACATACAGCTATTTTTCTGTGCCAGGTTATACGGATTTATGAATTATATCATATTACAAAAAAGAAATTTTATAATACTTTCAAATACGATGGGGAATGACTAAGAAAACATTTCGTGCTATATAGATATTTGCTGGTTATTTCATAGCAAGGTACTTAAAAGTTGTCAAATTTAAATGAGTTATGTATTTTCTTTTACAAAAAGACAAAAGTGCTGTCCTTTCCTGTGAAGACAAGTAGCTGCAAATAGTGTGCTATTCAGCAGCTATTTTGGGATATAAGAAACAAAAATCTTTTAATCTGTACCATCAAGATAAAAGTGATGTTTTTGCAATGCAAGAGAAATTGCTTTTCAAGGAAAGATATGCCATGCCAACTATTTTTAAAGACAGATGTTTGGAAATGTTTCTATCATCACATGACATTACACTAAAAAAGACAGAAATTCGGCCCGGCGCGATGGCTCAAGCCTGTAATCCCAGCACTTTGGGAGGCCGAGACGGGCGGATCACGAGGTCAGGAGATCGAGACCATCCTGGCTAACACAGTGAAACCCTGTCTCTACTAAAAAATACAAAGAAAACTAGCCGGGCGAGGTGGCGGGCGCCTGTAGTCGCAGCTACTCCGGAGGCTAAGGCAGGAGAATGGCGTAGACCCGGGAGGCGGAGCTTGCAGTGAGCCGAGATCTGGCCACTGCACTCCA